>NW_023412692.1:0-9199 GCF_903995425.1 Onychomys torridus
AACACTAGTGCGGGGAAATGTAGTTTTGATGATGTAGATATAGGAAATGTGGGAAATGAAATTCTAATGTTACAAAGAATGAATGTGGAAAACGTAGTTCTAAATAATAAGGAAAGGCATTGTGGTCAATGTAGCTTTGAAGATGTAGTGAAAGGCACTGTGAGTAATATAGTTCTGATGACACAGAAATGCAATGTGGGAAATGTAGTTCTGATGATGTATAAAAAGTCACTGTTGGAAATGTACATCTGATGTCTTAGAGAAAGGCAGGGTGGTAAGTGTAGATCTGATGACACAGAGAAAGGCACTGTGGGAAATGTAGATCTGATAACATAGAGAAATGCACTGTGGGTATTAATTTCAGATGATGTAGAAAAAGGCACTGTAGGAAAAGCAGTTCTAACAACATAAAAAAAGAAATGTGGGCAAAGTAGATGAGATGTTATAGACAGACACTATGGGCAATGTATTTCAGATGCCCCCGAGGAAGCCAGTGTGGGAAATGTAGTTCTGATGAAACAGAGAAAAGCTCTGTGGGAAATTTATTTCTGATGTCACAGAGACAGGCAGTGTGGTAATTGTTATTTTGATCACATGGAGAAAAGATTTGTGGGAAATGCAGATCTGATTACAAAGAAAAAGGAACTTTTGAAAATGTCATTCTGATGACACAGAGAAAGGCACAGTGTGAAATGAAATGTAGTTCTTATGCTCCACAGAAATGCACTTTGGGAAATGTAGCTCTGATGACATAGATAAAAGAACACTGGGAAATGTAGCTCTTATGTCAGAGAAAGACACTGTGGTAAATGAAATTCTGATGATACAGAGAAAGGAAGTGTGGGGAATGTAGTTCTAATGACATAGACAAAGGAACTCTGGGAAATATAGTTCTGTGACTAGAGAAGAGAATGTTGGAAATGTAATTCAGATGTCATAGAGAGAGGAAATGTGGGAAAAGTCATTCTGATTACAAGGAGAAAGGGACTTTCAGCAATGTAGTTGTGATGTCATAGAGAAAGGAAATGTGGGAAATGTAGTTTAGATGACATCTAGAAAGTCACTGTGGAAATGTACTATTGATGATGGAGCTAAAGGCAAGATGGGCAAATTAGTTCTAATGTCATAGAGACAGGCACCATAGGAAATGTAGCTGAGATGCACCAAGAAAGGTACTTTGAAAAAGGTATTTCTGATGAAATAGAGAAAGGAATGGTGATAAATGTAGTTCTGACTACATACACATACGAACTGTGGGAAACATTGTTCAGATGACACCGAGAAAGGCACTAAGGGTAATGTAATTCTGTGACATAGAGAAAGGTATTGTGGAAAATGTAGTTATGATGATGTATACAAAAGCACAGTAGGAAATGGAGTTCACATGAAATATATAAAGCAAAGGTGTGAATTTTAGTTCTGACAACATAGAGAAAGACACTGTGGGAAAAGTAATTGTCATGACATGGAAAATGGTACTGTGGGAAACGTAGTTCTGGTGACATAGAGAAAGGCTCTGTGTGTAATGTAGTTCTGATGACAAAGATAAAGGCACTGTGGGAAATATCGTTCTGTTGAAACAGAGAAAGGCAATATGGGAAATGTAGTTCTGTTGATGTAGAGAAAAGTACAGAGGAAAATGTAGATCAGATGTCATAGAGAAAGCCTCTATGAGAAATGTAGTTCTGATGACATACTGAAAGGTGCTGTGAATAATGTAATTATGAAGACGTTAAGAAAGACACTGTAGAAATTTATGTTTTTATGATGGAGAGAAAAGCCCTGCAAGAAATGTGGTACTCATGTCACAGAAAGGCACTGTGGGAAATGCAGTTCTGATATTTCAGAGACAGAAATACCTCTGGATCTCTGAGTTCGAGGCCACATTAGAAACAGTCAGGCATGGTGACACATGCCTTTAAGACCAAAAATCCAGCCTTTAATCCCAGGGAGTGATGACAGAAAATAGAAAGATTATATAAGGCGTAAAGAGCAGAAAGTAGAAGCATTTGGCTCATAGAGCATTTGGCTGGTTAAGCTTTTAGGTTATGAAGCAGCAGTTCAAATGAGATCCATTATGGATGTGGACTCAGAGGCATCCAGTCTGAGGAAACAAGAGCAGCTGAGGAACTGGTGAGGTGAAGTAGCTGTTACTTGTTCTGCTTCTCTGATCTTCCAGCATCCACCCCAATTACAAACAAATCAGGTTTGTTCTTATTAATAAGACTCTTTAAGATTTATGCTACACATAAGAACTACATTTTCCACAGTTTCATTCTCTGTGTCACCAGATCTATATTTCCCACACTTCCTTTCTATATGCCATCAGAACTACACTTCCCACAGTGCCTTTCTCTGTTTCATCTGATCAATATTACCCACAGTGCCTCTCTTTGTGTCATCTGAACTACATTTCCCAGAGTTCCTATGTGTATGTCATCAGAATTACATTTCCCACATTCATTTCTTTATGTCACTGAACTACGTTTCCCACACTTCCATTCTCTATATTGTCATTATTACTTCTCCCACAGTTCCTTTCTCTACATTTTCAGAACAATCTTTCCGACAGTGTCTCTCTCTGTGACTTAAGAACAACATTTTGCACAGTACCTTTCTGCATGTCACAGAGATACCTTTCACACAGTGCCTTTGTCTACTTCTTCATAACTACTTTACCCACAGTTCCTTTCTGTATGACATCAGAACTATATTTCCCACAGTGATTTTTCCTACACCATCAGAACTACATTTCCCACTGTTCCTTTCTTAATGGTATCAAAACTTCATGTTCCCCAATTCCTTTCTCTATGCCCTCACAGTTCATTTTTGTGTCATCACAAATACATTTCCTCCCGTGCCTTTCTCTGTGTCATCAGAACTACATTTTACATTGTTCTTTTTTGTATCTTCAGTACTACATTTCCCACAGTTCCTTTATCAACATTATCAGTACAACATATCCCACAATTTTCTTTCACTACTTCACCATAACTATACTTCCCACAGTGACATTTTATTTGTCATCAGAACTACACTTCTAAAAGTTCCTTTCTTGTTTTTTTCAGAACTAATGGCACACAGTGCCTTCCCCTAAGTCACAGAACTACATTTTTCACAGTGCCCTTTTCTATGTTATCAGAATTGCATTTCTGACACTTCCTTTCTATATGACACCAATACTACATTACCCAAAGTTCCTTTCTCTATGACCTCAGAAATACATTTCCCAGAGTGTCTTTCTCTATTTCACAACAATACATTTCCCACAATTCCTTTCACTCTTTCATCAGAACGACATTACCCACAGTTTCTTTCTAGGTGTCATCTGAACTACATTTCCCACATTTCCTATGTGTTCATCATCAGAACTATATTTATCACTGTTCCTTTCTCTACATCCCAGAACTTCATTTCCCACAGTTCCTTACTCTAAGTCATCAGAACTACATTTTCCTCAGTGCCTTTCTCAGTGACATGAGAACCACATTTCTTACAGGGCATTTCGCTACATCATCAGAACATCATTTTGCACAGTGTCTTTCACTGTGTGATCTGAACTACATTTCCCATAGTGCCTTCCTTTACATCTTCATAATTTCATTTCTCCACAGTCCCTAATAGTATGACAAAAGTACTACATTTCTTACAGTCACTTTTTCTACATCATCAGAACTATATTCCCCACATAGTCTTTCTCTATGACATCAGATCTACATTTTCCTCTATGCCTTTCTTCATCATCAGAATGACATTTCACACAGTGCCTGTCTCTATGGCATCAGAAATACATTGTTCATCTTGCCTTTATCTACATCATCATAACTACATTTCCCACTGTTCTTTTCTCTATGACATCAGAATGATATTACCCAAAGTTGCTTTATCTATGTTTTCAGAAGTATATTACCCACAGGGCCTTTGTCTTCACCAGAACTATATTTCACACAGTGACATTTTCCATGTCATCACAATTACATTTCCCAAAGACACTTTCTGTGTGACATTCAAAATACTTTCCCCACAGTGCCTTTCTCTATGTCCTCACAACTGTATTTCCACAGTGCCATTCTCTATGTCCTCAAAACAGCATTACCCACAGTGCCTTTCTATATTACATCAGAACCACATTACCCACAGTGACTTTTTCTACATCACCAAAGCTACATTTACCACAGGGCTTTTCTTTATGTCATCTGAACTACATTTTCTGCAGTGGACTTTCTCTATGGCATCAGAACAACTTTTCCTAAAGTGCCTTTTTCTACATCATCAGAACTTCATTAACGACTATTCCTTTCTTCATGGCATCAGAGCTACATTTCTCACAGTTCCTTTCTCTGTGTCATCATAATTACATTTTCCACAGTGCCTCTCTCTATGTGACCACAACTTTTCCACAGTGCCTTCCTCAATGTCGTTAGAACTACATTTCCCACAGTGCCTTTCTCTATGTCATCAATACTACAATACCCAGAGTGCCTTTCTCTGGTTGATGAAAACCACATCTTACAGGGCCTTTCTCTACATAATCAGAGCATATTTTTCTACAGTGTATTTAACTGTGTAATCTGAACTACATATCCCACAGTGCCTTTCTATGCCCCTTTGGAACTACATTTCCCAAAGTGCCATTCTGTATGTCATTAGAACTACATTTCCCACAGTGACTTTTTATACATCATCCAAACTTCATTTCCTACAGTGCCATTCTCTATGTCATCAGACTACATTTCCTATAGTGCATGTCTCTACTTCATAAGAACTTCATTTTCCACAGTTCTTTTCCCTATGTCCTTAGAACTACATTACTCACAGTTCCTTTCTCTGTCATTAACATTACATTTCTCAGAGTTCCTTTCTCTAAGTCATCAGTGCTATATTTCCCACAGTGCCTTTCTCTAAGTTACAGATACGCAATTCCAACAGTTCCTTTCTCTACATCATCAGAACTACATATCTGAAAGTTCCTTCATTTACATCATCAGAACTAGATTTCCCACAGTGCCTTTCTCTGTTTCATCAGAGCAACATTTCCCATAGTGCCTGTCTCTATGACATCAGAACTACGTTGCCCATCATGCCTTTATCTACATCATCAATGCTTTGTTTCCCTAAATGGATTTCTCAGTGTCATATGAACTACATTTCCCAGAATTCCTATGTATACATCCTCAGAACTACATTTCCCAACAATTGTATCTCCACGACATCACAATTACATTTCCCTTAGTGCCTTTCTCTTTGACACAGAAATACATTTCCCTCATCCCTTTCTGTATGTTCCTTTCTCTACATCATCATAACTACATTTCCCATAGTGCCTTTCACTATCTGTCAGAACTATTTTCCCACATTACCATTATACATGTCACAGAAATACATTTCCCACAGTGCCTTTTTCTATTTCATCAGAATGACATTTCTCACTGTTCCTTTCTTGGTGTCATCAGAACTTCATTTCTCATAGGTTTTTTTCTCTGTTGCATAAGAACTACATTTCCCACAATGCCTTTCTGCATCTTATCAGAACTACAATACCTAAAGTTCCTTTCTCATGTCATCATAACTACATTCCCCACAGTGCCTTTCTCTACATAATCAAAACCATATTTCCTGTAGTGGCTGGCTCTATGTCATCAGATCATCATTTTCAACACTTCCTGTGTCTACATCATCAGAACTACATACAATACCATAGTGCCTTTCTCCATGATATCAGAACTCCATTTCTAACTGTGTCTTTTTCAAAGTCATCAGAACTACATTTCCCATAGTTGCCTTTTACTACAACATTAGAAAGCACATTTCCCACAGTTCCCCTCACTACGTTATGAGAACTACATTACCTTCAGTGCCTTTCTCTATATCCTCAGAACTTCATTTCCCACATTGCCTTTCTCATTGTCATCAGAACTACATTACAGACAGTTCTTTTATGTATAACATCATGAATACATTTCCCACAGTTCCTTTCTCTGTGACATCAGAACTACATTTCCTAAGTTTCCTTTCTCTATGTCCCCATAAATACATTTCCCACAGTGCCTTTCTCTATGTCATCATGATTACATTTCCCACAGTGCATTTCTCTATGTCACCACAGTTCCTTTCTCTATGTCATCAGAACTACATTTCCCATAGTGCCTTTACTCCATGTCATCAGAACTACATTTCCCCAGTGCCTTTCTCTGGGAAACAAGAACTTCATTTCCCACAGTTATTTTCTCTTGTCATAATAACTACATTTCCCACACTACCTTTCTCTATTTCACAGTACCTTTCTCTGTTTCATCTGATCGACATTACCCACAGTTCCTTTCTTGGTGTCATCTGAACTACATTTCCCACTGTTCCTATTTTTAAGTCATCGAACTACGTGTCTTACAGTTCCTTTCTTTATGTCATCAGAACTACATTTCACATAGTGCCTTTACTCCATGTGATCAGAACTGCATTTCCCACTATTTTTTTCTCTGGGTCATCAGATCCAAATTTCTTACAGGTCCTTTCTCTACATCAGAACATCATTTTCCACAGTGTTCTTTGATCTTAACTACATTTCCCAGTGTCTGTCTTACGTCTTCATATCTACATTACCCTCAGTGCCTTCTGTATGACATCAGAAATACATGTCCCACAGTGTCTTTCTCTACATCATCCGAACTAAATTTTGCTCAGTGCCTTTCTCTATTTCGTCAGAACTTCATTTCCCACAGTGTCTTTCTCTGTGTCATCATAATTACATTTCACACAGCGCTTTTCTCTATGTCACCACAACTACATTTCCACAGTTTCTTTCTCTATATCATAACTGCCTTTCCCACAGTGCCTTTCTCTATGTCATCAGAACTACATTTCCCTCAGTTCCTGTAGTAAGATCATCAGAACAACTGTTCTCACAATTGTTTCCTCTAAATCATCAGAAGAACATTTCGCACAGTGCTTTTCTCTATGTCATCAGATCTATATTTCCCACAGTGTCTTTCTCCATCTCATCAGAACCACATTACCCAATGTTCCTAGGCCACAGAACTTCATTTACTGCAGTTCCTTTCTCTACATCAGCTGAACAACAATTCCCACAGTGTCTTTTTCTGTGACTTAAGAACTACATTACCCACTGTGCCATTCTTTATGTCAAAGAAATACATTAAACCACAGTGCCATTTTTAATTCACAGAAACACATTTCCCACAGTGCCTTTTTCTATGACATCAGAACTACATTTCAACAGTTACACTGTTTGTGTCATCAGAACGACTCTTCCCACAGTGCCTATCTCTATGAAATCAAACCACATTTCACACACTTCCCTTCTCTATGACAACAGACCTACATTTCCCACAGTTTCATTCACTACATCATTCGAACATTTCCCATGGTGTCTTTCTCTGTGACATAAGAACTAAATTTCCCACAGTGCCTTTCTCTATGTCACAGAAATATATTTCCAACAATGCCTAGCTCTGTTTCATCATAACTGCATTTATCACACTTTATTTCTTTGTCATCTAAACTCCATTTCCCACAGTGCATGTCTGTATTGCATAAGAACTACATTGACCATCTTGCCTTTCTCATCATCATCAATACTACATTTCCCACAATGCCTTCCATAGTGTCATCTGAACTACATTTCCCACAATGCCTGTCTCTATGATATCAGAACTACATTTCCCATTTTTCCTTTCTCCACCTCATTAAATCTCCATTTCCACTGTGCCTTTCTGTAGTCATCTGAACTACATTTTCCTTAGGGCCTTTTTCTGTGTCAACAGAATGACTTTTCCCACAGTTCCTTTCTCTGTGTCATTAAAACATTTTCCACAGTGCCGTTCTTTATGTAACTGAACTACATTTCACAGAGTTCCTTTTATTTGTCATCAGAACTTCATTTCCCACTGTGCCTTTCTTTGTGTACTCAGAACTACATTTCCCACAGTTTCTTTATTTGTATCATCAGAACTACAGTTCCCACAGTTCCCTTTTCCTGGTCATCCTAACTATATTTCCCTCAGAGCCTTTCTCTACATCCTCAGAACTACATTTCCCAGAGTTCCTTTCACTATGTCACAAAATTCATTTCACACACTGCCTTTCTCTTTTTCATCAGATTGACATTACCCACTGTTCCTTTCTCCATCTCATCAGAACTGCATTACCCAAACTTCCTTGCTCTGTGTCATCATAACTACATTTTCCACAATGCCTTTCTCTAGATCACAGATATACATTATCCACAGTGCCTTTCTTGGTGTCATCTAAATTACATTTACCCACAGTACATACGTGTACATCATCTGAACTAAATTTCTCAAAATTCCTTTCTCTATGACATCAGAATTACATTTCCCACAGTTCCTTTCTCTGCATCATCAGAAATACATTTCCTCCAGTGCGTTTCTTTATATTATCACAAAAACATTTCCCATAGTACCTTTCTGTACATCATCAAAACTATATATCCCCAAATTCCTTTATTTACATCATCAGAACTACAATTCCCACAGTGCTTTTCTTTGTGTCTTCTGAACTACGTTACACACAGTTCCTCTTCTCTCCATAATCACAAGTTCATACGAGAGATTAGTTATGTGACAAAAGAAACACATGTTTGGAAATGTAGTTTTTCATGATGTGATAAAGGCAAGATGGGTAATGTAGTTCTGATGTCAAAGAGAGAGACAGGCACTGTGGGAAATGTAGTTCAGAGGTCAGTCACCAAGGAAGGCACCGTTGAAAATGAGGTACAGATGATGCAGATTGAAGCAAGATAGGCAATGCATTTGTGCGGTCATCCAGTCAGGCACTGTAGGAAATTTAGTTCAGATGACACTAAGGAAGGCATTCTGGGAAATGTTGTTCTGATGACACAGAGAAAGGAAAAGTGGGAGACGTAGTTGTGATCAAGTACAGAAAGTAAATGGGAAATCTAGTGCTGATGATATAAATAAAGAGGAAAAAATATAAATTTAGAAAAAGGGACTGTGGGAACTGTAGATGTGTTCACCTAGCTAAACGCATGGTGGTATATGGTGGTATATATTGATTTGATGAAGCAGAGAAAGGCACTGTGGAAAAGGTTGTTCTGTCACATAGTGAAAGGTATTGTGGGAAATGTAGTTATGATGACATAGAGAAAGGAAATGTTGGAAATGTAGTTCTCATGAAATGGAGAAAGAGACTCTGGTAAAAA
>NW_023412693.1:0-2526 GCF_903995425.1 Onychomys torridus
TGTTTTTCCATATGAAGTTGAGTATTATTCTTTCCAGATCTGTGAAGAATTGTGTTGGTAATTTGATGGGAATTGCCTTGAATCTGTAGATTGCTTTTGGTAATATTGCCATTTTTACTATGTTAATCCTGCCTATCAATGAGCATGGGAGGTCTTTCCATTTTCTGACATCTTCTTCAATTTCTTTTTCCAGGGACTTAAAGTTCTTGTCATATAAGTCCTTCACATGCTTAGTTAGAGTAACCCCAATGTATTTCATATAATTTGTGGCTATTGTAAAGGGTGATGTATCTCTGATTTTCTTCTCAGTCTGTTTGTCTATTGTATATAAGAAGCCTACTGATTTTTTCACTTGATCTTGGTATCCTGCTCTATGTTGCTTTGATGGTTTTATTAGCTGTATCAGTTCCTTGGTTGAATATTTGGGGGTCATTCATGTATACTATCCTGTAATCTGCAAATAGGAAAAAGCTTGATTTCTTCCTTTACAATTTGTATCCTCTTAATCTTCCTTATGTTGTCTTATAGCTCTGATTAGAACTCCAAGTTCTATATTGAAATAATTATGGGGAGTGGGGACAGCCTTGCCTTGTTCATGATTTTAGTGGGTACTGCTTTGAGTTTCTCTCCCATTTAATTTGAATGTTGGCTGTTGGGCTTGCTGTAGATTGCCTTTATTATGTTTAGGTATGTTCCCTGTATTCCTGATCGCTCCCAAGACCTTTATCATGAAAGGGGTGTTGGATTTTGTCAAATGCCTTTTCTGCATCTAGTGAGATAGATCATGTGGATTTTTCTTTGAGTTTGGGTTTAAAAGTTGTATTACATTGACAGACTTTTGTAATGTTGAACCACCCTTGCATCCCTGTATGATGCCTCCTTGATCACTGGTGCGATAATTGTTTTTGATGTATTCTGGGAAGTCTGTTTTTCCCAGTATTTTATTGAGTATTTTTGCATCAATGTTCATGAGAGAGATCAGTCTGTAGTTCTCTCTTCTTTGTTGCATCTTGTTTAGTTTAGGAATCAGGGTAATTATAGCCTCATAGAAGGAGTTCGGTAATATTCCTTTAGCTTCTATTGTGTGGAACAATTAAAAGAGTATTGGTATAGTCTTCTTTGAAGATCTGGTAGAATTCTGCACTGAAACCCTCTGGTCCTGGGCTTATTTTTGGTTTGGACATTTTAATGACTGAGTCTATTAGCTTAGGGGTAATTGGATTATTTAAATGGTTTATCTGGTCTTGATTTAACTAAGGTATGTGGTACCTATCCAGAAAATTATCCATATCTTTTAGATTATCCACTTTTGTGGAGTAGAGGTTTTTGAAGTATGACCTGATGATTCTCTGGATTGCCTCATTGTCTGTTGTTATGTCCCCCTTTTCATTTCTGATTTTGTTAATTTGGATGCTCTCTCTATGTCTTTTGGTTAGTTTGGATAAGGACTTGTCTATCTTGTTGATGTTCTCAAAGAACCAACTCTTTGCTTCATTAATCCTTTGTATTGTTCTCTTTATTTCTACTTTATTGATTTCAGCTCTCAGTTTGATAATTTCCTGGGGTCTGTTCCTCCTGGGAGACTTTGTTTCTTCCTGTTCAGGAGCTTTCAGGTGTGCTGTCAAGTCACTAGCGTGAGATTTTTCCAGCTTCTTTATGTGGGAGTTTAGTGTTATGAATTTCCGTCTTAGCACTGCTTTCATAGTGTTCCATGAGTTTGGGTAGGTGGTGTTTTCATTTTCATTGATCTCTAGGAAGTCTTTGATTTCGTTCAGGTTGATGGGTGACTTTAGGAAAGTTTACCTCTCTCTTTAACTTTGCCCACATGCAACATGGTGGTATCTAGTCATTTTTGCTGGGCCTGGGCAGGACCTAGTACTGGGCATATATATTTCTGTTTCTCTGACCCTGAAATGAGAAGTATATCTTGCATATGGGACATTAAAGTTGTTGTCTCCAAGGTCAGGTGAGCTTGTACCTATTCCAAAGAGGTCAGCAGTCTGTAGAAACTTTGGAATGCTGGAGACAGCCTGCAACTGTATGGAGAGCTATGTTTCTGTCTCTCAGAAACTTGCTCTAGGCTGCATGTGTTTGCCTGTGAGCCCAGTATAGTGGACCAGGAACCACTGTTCCATGCACCTAAAGGATGTCTTAATCACTGGTCCATCTCCCACCATGGACAGCTGCAGGGATTGTCAGCTTAGGGTGCCTGTCCCTCAGCAATGCCTGCTGGAGCAGCACACAGAAAACCAAATCCCATCCTCAGCAACCTAGCAATATGAATCCACTGTGCTCATGGTGCCTAAGGCAATCCATGGCTGTGAGAAAGGACAAAGGCCACAGCCTTAGTCAGGCTGAGGCAGCCATCTGCCTTTCAGAGTGTGGGGTCTAAGGCCTGGTAGGAGGGCTTTTCTCAGGCTTCATTTAGGCAGTCTTTAGCACTCCAACATTGCTGTATAGTTTCCTTGTGAAGACTTGGATTCATAACTGTTACTGAGAATTCCAGGTCTGGAAACATCAGGCTAC
>NW_023412694.1:0-23435 GCF_903995425.1 Onychomys torridus
ACTTTACAGATCCAATTGAGGATTTCATGTATAGTAGTAAAGCACTTTCAAGTGAGGTACATCATAGGGAGCTAGGGACCCAAGAATGCTGTGTGAGGGCTATATAGTGGCATGTTCTCTGAAAATAAAAAAGAAAGAAAACAAAATGGATCTAGAAATATAGGATATGGATATGATAGGATGGAAGGGAGACTATTGAACCTACTTTTAAAGAGCAACAACTTGTTTAAAGTGTTTTACATTGCTATAGATTTTAGTTTATTGATACAAATTTAAAGTTAATTTTTCTTATACTGTGTACATATTTCTACTCTCATTTAAGGTATTATATTTTCGTAACTCATTTGAGTTGTAATGGATAACTAAGAAATACAGGTTAATAATTAGTCTTTTATGATAATAACACTTGTAGTCATTTTAGCTAAGTTTTCTAGATATACATAAATATATTTCAATTAGGTAGGTGATCTACAAACACTTCAAAGACCTACAGAATAAGGCATTTGAAATGTTTTAAAGACTTAGACTTTTATGGACTATGAGACACATCTGCTCCTGGCAACATCACTTACTTCAGAGAAAAGATGGGTGTCAAAGACACTCTATATGGAATTTATCTCCTTCTTGGTCAAAATAGCCATTTGGGCAAGAAACTGTTCTTGCCTGGACTGCTTTACAAAATGTTGTATTGACTGGACATGCAGGACCCATAGGAAGGTGACCACTGAACTTTGCAAGGCGAGATGATCCTTCAGGTTCTTGCTTCATAGAAGAAACTGCCAGACATTCTACAGGACACACAGTAAAAGTGACTGACAGACTCTAGACCTATAGGCTAAGGACGGATAACCCAACACTGCAGATGTACTTTGGTTGACTGTCCAGGTAGCCAGCTGCCTCCTACCATTCTAGATTTTTCGAAGTTGCTTATAATGTTCTTCCTGATTACTTTGATAATATTGTATCCTTCTAGGGTCTTTGATGTAGTTGAAGACTAGATATTTATAATTATGGTTTTCCTTGGTTATGATAAAAGATAAGGTAGATATGAAACTTTAGACTCACAAATATAGGATAGATAGAATATTTTCTTTAATTTTGCCAAATACAAATACACTAGATATTATAACTGTAATTCTTGCTTGGTTACTATTTTGTTATTTGTAACTTTACTATTTTAAAGTTCAACCCTTCCTTTTTGATTAGACAGAAAAGGGGAGGTGCTGTCGGGATGTTCTCTATGCTATGAATGTGTTGCTCTGAATGTTTGATAAATAAAATGCTGATTAGCTAGTAGCCAGGGAGGAAGTATAGGCGGGATAAGCAGACAAGGAGAATTCTGGGAAGAGGAAGGCTGAGTCAGGAGTCACCAGCCAGACACAGAGGAAGCAAGATATGAAGTCAGAACTGAGAAAAGGTACCAAGCCACGTGGCTAAACATAAATAAGAGTTATGGGTTAGTTTAAATGTAAGAGCTAGTCAGTGGTAGGCCTGAGCTAATGGCCAAGCAGTTTTAATTAAATAAGCATCTGTGTGTTTAGTTGGGGTCTTGAGTTGCTGCAGACCAGGTGGAACACAGAAAAACTTCAGCTACACAAAATAATACATATGAAACCTAAAACTGCAAAGATGGCACTTAAAGAAAATTATGTTTATGTGAAATACACACCTGGTCACTTCTGATTCTATATCTACTTTATATGTCAAAACCCCTTATGACCTTTAGTTTTTCCATGGTGCAGGAGATCAAACCAAGGGGCCAAATGCAAGCTGTGTAAGTATTCATCACTGAGCTGAACCCCAAGCCTCAAACTCCATGCATTCTTTTCACAGTGTAAAGCTGAAGATTCAGCCCAGAGCATAATAGGCACTGGGCAAGCACCCTGCCACTGAGTATATCTCCATTTTAAGTAGTAAGTTAGTTTTTTTGCTTGTATAACTAGTTTTTTTAAATAAATTTTTTATTTAGGTAAATGCATATGCACACATGTGTTGTGTAGATTAATGCACATGAATGCAGGTTTCGACACAGATTCCATCACCAGGAACTGGACTTACAGGCAGTCATGAGTCACCTGATATAAGTACAAGAAACTGAATTGGAGCCCTCTGAAAGAGCACCATGTGTAGATTAGTTTCTAAATGGTCTTATTAAATAAAAATCACAGAGCCAGAGGTAGGATTTAAAGCCTGAGAGAGATCAGAGGAATAGGACAGCCATATGCTAACCTAACCTCACCAACACTTCAGCTTCCAATGAGAGATACTTCCTGTCTATCCATGCCTATAAGCCATGCTGCTCTGTTATCTGATTTGCTGTCTCTATGTCCAAATACATAACTTCCTCTTCCTGCCCAGCTCTGTCATTCCTGTCTGCCTGCACAGAACACCAGACCTCCATGGTCAACTAGTGTTGGAATTTAAGGCAGGTGTGTGCCACTATACATCGCTCTGTTTCCAGTGTGGCCTTGAACTCACAAAAATCCAGACACAAGCCTGCCTGCCAAGTGAAAGGATTAAAGACATGTGCTTTCATTGCCTGACTTCTTTGTTTGCTTATAATGGCTTGCATTTTCCTCTGATCTCCAGGCAAGCTTTATTTATTAAAGCACAAATAAAATATCACTACATGTCCCCCCTTTTTTGTCTAATAAAAAATAAAAATTATAACTAATATAAGAAAAACTATATACAATAAGTACAATAACAATATACAATATATACATGCAATAACCTCAACAATATCTAGTCCATTTGCATTTAATAAATTCAGAGAAAATATTCCATTATCTATCCTATCTTGGTGAGTCCAAAATGTAACTAATTCATGTTCTATTCTATCTTTTATTACCAACAGACAACTATCTTATGATATCTTTCAAAATTCCATACTTAATATCTCTTGGTGAGTGTCTTCTCTGAATGGTTTAACAAGGAAAACTATAACTATTTAATCTATAACTTCCTCAGAGACCCAAGAAGGAAATAATACCTAGTAAAATAGGAAGTGCAAACAAGCAACTTCCAAAAAGTATGATTTATGACAGAAACAGCCAGATTCCTGGACAGTCACCAGAGCTTTCCCTCTAACATTGGGGCATCATCTTGGGCCTACTGGCTTAGCATATCTGACAGGATGTACACAAGTCCCACAGCTCAAGTCCACATTGGGTGCAAGTATTCCAAGTACCAGATAAACTTGAATTCTACCAGTGTCGTGTCATAATTAAGGATTTTAAATTCTGGAAATTGCTGGTATTTTTGGAGTTTAGACTTCCCATTCTTCTCAGCTTGTAGGTGGCTTCATCTTTGCATCCCATTCTTCTCTGCATCCTATTCTTCTCAGCTTGTGGGTAGCTTCATCTCTTTTATTAAATGCCAGTGTACCATTGAGAGGCCAGAATCCATCAGCCTAGTTACTCCTCCAAGAATAACTGTTCCAGCTACTGTCCCACTGCATACCAGGAGCCATCAGCCCACTACCTTTTCAGCTGCCTTTGAACGAAGGGGCACTATACCTATTCCAGATTGCAAAGCCATTTCAGCAAAGGGGCTATATTGCCCTGGCCTCAGAGGACACCTGTTGCCAAAGCTATAGCCACACTTGTCATGACAAGGATCAGTAGTCTGATGATTTGTGCCCTGATAGTGATTTTTTAATAGTATACTATCAGCAGTTGATGTGAGGGTAATTTCTTGCCTATTGGCTAACTTTTGTCACAATGAAAGTTAACTCCATATGCAGTATCTTCAATGCCCACATTTTTTCTGTAGTAGATTGGTGCTACCAGGAGCATACATGTCTCATAGTCATAAAAAAATCTGTTACTAAAGCACCTTAAATGCCATATTATGTAGATCTCTGAAAGATTTGCAGATGATGTGACTTTCTAAAAAATATCTCTGCTTGACTTGAAAACATACCTAATATGACTACAAGTTCAATTGCAATGTCTAACTTTCATTTCTTTATATCCTAATAAGCAAATTCAATTACATTCTTAAATGAACTGTATAGGTGCAATATCCTGAACAAGATTATAAATATACACACAGCATTTTCTAAGAAAATCAATCTCAAATTTGAATCAATATATATAACTTGTGTATAATATACAAAAATCCAATCCAATGTAAAATATTTAAAACTAGTAGTTGCGTGCTCCCATCTGGACCAGAGGGGAGTGCCTGGGGTTATAGTTAGAGAAGCAACAGCCCCTGGTTCCCAGCCCTGGGAACCAACCATCCTGGGAGGACCTGCCCAACTTGGCCCCAATTTCCGGCCAATCAGCAGGCCCTGTGGGAAGGCTCCCCTTTTCCAAGACTGCAGGAAGAACCTGTAGTCTCCACACCCTGCCCCCACACCCATTTGCCCGATACCCCAGCCACTTCCTGAGAATCAGAGTCTAGCCCCCAGCTCCCATCTGCCCCGGAACTCCCATCTGGACCAGAGCTTCCATCCTGTCCTGGAACTCCCATCCAGATAAGAGGAGCTCCCATCTGGACAAGACGAGGAGACTCCAGGGATTTCCTGAGACTCAGAGTCCAGCCCCCCAGCTCCTTCCTGGCCAGCACTCTCATCTGGACAAGAGCTCCATCCAGCCCAGAGCTTCCATCTGGACCAGAGATAGGCTCCCTAAATCTATCAGCGCTGTCTGGACCAAGTACACTGATAAGACCAAGAATGTACCCACAATGAGATAGGCAGACGTCAAGGCAGAAGTACACACAACAAAATAAAGAGCAATACAGCATCACCAGAACCTAGCCCTTCTCCAACAGCTAGACCTGAACATCACAGAATGGAAGAAGAAGAAAACAACCTTATAAGTAACATCATGAAGAGGCTAGAGCCTTATATAGAAGAAATCAAAAATAAAGTAGAGGAACAGACAAACAAAAAATGGAACGAACACCACAAAAAACTAGAGGAAAGGACAATTAAAGCAGAAGAAAACAATAAGTCCCTGAAAGAAAATCATGAAAAATCAAGGGAAATAGTCCAAGAAATGAAGAGGGAAATAGAAAAAATGAAGAAGACACTAGCAGAAGGAATGCTGGAAATAGAAAAGCTGAGTAAACAAACAGGAACTTCAGATGCAAGTATAACCAAGAGAATGCATGAGATGGAAGAGAGGATCTCTGGTGTTGGAGATACAGTAGAAGAAATAGATTCATCAGTCAAAGAAAACACTAAAACCAACAAAGTCATGACCCAAAATGTCCAAGAAATTTGGGACACCATGAAAAGATCAAACCTATGAATAATAGGGTTAGAGGAAGGAGAAGAATACCAACTCAAAGGCACAGAAAATATATTTAATAAGATCGTAGAAGAAAACTTTCCCACCTTAAAGAACAAAATGTCTATGAAGATACAAGAAGCCTATAGAACACCAAACAGACTAGACCCCCCAAAAAAGTCCCCTCACCACATAGTAATTAAACAACGAAACATACCAAATAAAGAAAGAATATTAAGGGCAGCAAAGGAAAAAGGCCAAGTGACTTATAAAGGCAAACCCATCAGAATAACACCCGATTTCTCAATGGAGACTTTGAAAGCCAGAAGGACCTGGACAGATGTAATTCAGACACTAAGAGACCATGGATGCCAGCCTAGACTAATATACCCAGCAAAACTTTCAATCATCATAGATGGAGTGAACAAGTCCTTCCAAGACATAACCAGATTTAAACAATACTTATCCACAAATGCAGCCCTACAGAAAGCACTAGAAGGAAAACTCTAACCTAAGGAAGGCAGATAAACCCATGAAAACACAGGCAATAGATAACACCACAGCAGTTAACCCCAAAGAAGAGAAGTACACACACACTACCACCAAATAATAAAAATAACAACAGGAACAAACAATCACTGGTCATTAATATCCATTAATATCAATGGACTTAATTCACCTATAAAAAGACACAGACTAACAGAATGGATGCGAAAACAGGATCCATCTTTCTGCTGCATACAAGAAACACACCTCAAATTCAAAGACAGACACCACCTAAGAATAAAAGGCTGGGAAAAGACTTTCCAATCAAATAGTCTTAAGAAGCAAGCTGGTGTAGCCATCCTAATATCCAGCAAAATAGACTTCAAACTAAAATCAATCAAAAGAGATGATGAAGGAAATTACATACTCACCGCAGGAAAGATCCACCAAGATGAAGTCTCAATTCTGAACATTTATGCCCCAAACACAAGGGCTCCCACATATGTAAATGAAACATTACTAAAGCTTAAATCACCTATAAAACCCCACCCAATAATAGTGGGAGACTTCAACACCCCACTTTCACCTCTGGACGTATTGACCAAATTGAAACTTAACAGAAACATAATGGCCTTAACTGATGTTATGGCTCAAATGGACTTAATCAATATCTACAGAACATACCACCCGAACAAAAAAGAGTTTATCTTCTTCTTAGCACCCCATGGAACCTTCTCTAAAATTGACCACATACTTGGCCACAAAGCAAATCACACCAGATACAAAACAATTGGAATAACCTCCTGTGTTCTATTGGACCACCATGGCTTAAAGTTAGATTTCAACAAAAAAAAAAAAAAAAACTACAGAAAACCTACAATCTCATGGAAAGTGAACAATGCTCAACTGACTTACCAATGGGTTAAGGAAGGAATAAAGAAAGAAATTCAAGACTTCCTAGAGATCAATGAAAATGAATACACCACTTACCCAAACTCATGGGACACTATGAAGGCAGTGCTAAGAGGGAAATTCATAGCACTGAATGCCCACATATTGAAGCTGGAGAAATCTCACGCTAGTGACTTGACAGCACACCTGAAAGCCCTTGAACAGGAAGAAGCAAACTCTCCCAGGAGGAACAGATGCCAGGAAATTATCAAATTGAGAGCTGAAATCAATAAAATAGAAATAAAGAGAACAATACAAAGGATTAATGAAACAAAGAGTTGGTTCTATGAAAAGATCAACAAGATAGACAAGCCCTTATCCAAACTAACCAAAAGACAGAGAGAGAGCATCCAAATTAACAAAATCAGAAATGAAAAGGGGGACATAACAACAGACAATGAGGAAATCCAGAGACTCATCAGGTCATACTTCAAAAACCTCTACTCCACAAAACTGGAAAATCTACAAGAAATGGATAATTTTCTGGATAGGTACCATATACCTAAGTTAAATCAAGACCAGATAAACTATTGAAATAGTCCAATAACCCCGAATGAAATAGAATCAGTCATCAAAAGTCTCCCAACCAAAAAAAGCCCAGGACCAGATGTTTCACTGCAGAATACTACCAGATCTTCAAAGAAGACTTAATACCAATACTCTAACTGTTTCCACACAATAGAAGCAGACGGGATATTACCAAACTCCTTCTATGAGGCTACAATTACCCTGATTTCTAAACCAAACAAAGATGCAACAAAGAAAGAGAACTACAGACTTATCTCCCTCATGAACATTGATGCAAAAATACTCAATAAAATACTGGCAAACAGACTCCAAGAACACATCAAAACAATTATCCACCAAGATCAAGTAGGCTTCATCCCAGGGATGCAAGGGTGGTTCAACATACGAAAGTCTGTCAATGTAATACACCATATAAACAAACTCAAGGAAAAAAACCACATGATCATCTCACTAGATGCAGAAAAGGCATTTGACAAAATCCAACACCCCTTCATGATAAAGGTCTTGGAGCGATCAGGAATACAGGGAACATACCTAAACATAATAAAAGCAATCTACAGCAAGCCAACAGCCAACATCAAATTAAATGGAGAGAAACTCAAAGCAATACCACTAAAATCAGGAACAAGGCAAGGCTGTCCCCTCTCCCCATACTTATTCAATATACTACTTTAAGTTCTAGCCATAGCAAAAAGACAACATAAGGAGATTAAGGGGATACAAATTGGAAAAGAAGAAGTCAAGCACTCCCTATTTGCAGATGACATGATAGTATACATGCGTGACCCCAAAAATACAACCAAGGAACTGATACAGCTTATAAACACCTTCAGCAACATAGCAGGATACAAGATCAAATCAAAAAAATCAGTAGCCCTCCTATATACAATGGACAATCAGGCTGAGAAGGAAATCAGAGATACATCACCCTTTACAATAGCCACAAACGATATAAAATACCTTTGGGTTGCACTAACTAAACATGTGA
The DNA here is from genome assembly GCF_903995425.1 of Onychomys torridus. Classification (NCBI taxonomy): domain Eukaryota; kingdom Metazoa; phylum Chordata; class Mammalia; order Rodentia; family Cricetidae; genus Onychomys; species Onychomys torridus. The sequence continues at coordinate 8,197 of NW_023412694.1, forward strand.
AGGACCTATATGACAAGAACTTTAAGTCCCAGAAAAAAGAAACTGAAGAAAGATCTCCCATGCTCATGGATAGGCAGGATTAACATAGTAAAAATGGTGACCTTAACAAAAGCAATCTACAGATTCAACGCCATCCCCATCAAATTACCCACACAATCTTCACAGATCTAGAAAGAATAATACTCAAGTTCATATGGAAAAACAACAAACCCAGGATAGCCAAAAGAATCCTGTAAAATAAAACAACCTCTGGAGGCATCACGATCCCTGACCTCAAGCTCTACTATAGAGCTACAGTAATAAAAACAGCTTGGTATTGGCATAAAAACCGACATGTGGACCAATGGAATCAAATTGAAGACCCTGATATTAACCCACATACCTATGAACATACAATTTTTGACAAAGAAGCCAAAAATGTACAAAAGAAAAAAGAAAGCATCTTCAACAAATGGTGCTGGCATAACTGAATGTCAATGTATAGAAGGCTGCAAATAGATCCATATCTGTTACCGTGCACAAAACATAAGTCCAAGTGGATCAAAGATGTCAACATAAATCCAGTTACTCTGAACCTGATAGAAGAGAAAGTAGGAAGTACTCTTGAATGTATTGGCCCCAGAGATAACTTTCTAAGTATAACACCAGTAGCAGACACTGAGAGAAACAATCAATCAATGGGACCTGTTGAAACTGAGAAGCTTTTGTAGGGCAAAGGACACGGTCAACAAGACAAAGTGACAGCCTACAAAATGGGAAAAGGTCTTCACCAACCCCACATCTGACAGAGGGCTCATATCCAGAATATATAAAGAACTTAAGAAATTACACAACAAAATGCCTAACAGTCCAATTAAGAAATGGGCTATAGAACTAAGCAGAGAATTCTCCACAGAGGAAGTTCAAATGGCTGAAAGACATTTAAGGAATTGTTCAACATCCCTAATTATTCAGGAAATGCAAATCAAAACGACTCTGAGATACCATCTGATACCTGTCAGAATGGCTAAGATCAAAATCACTGAAGACAGCTTATGCTGGAGAGGATGTGGAGCAAGGGGAACTCTCCTCCACTGCTGGTGGGAATGTAAGCTTGTACAGCCACTTTGGAAATCAATATGGCACTTCCTTAGAAAATTGGGAATCCATCTCCCCCAAGACCCAGCTGTAGCATTCTTGGGCATAAACCCAAGGAATGTTCAATCATACCACAAAGGTATTTGCTCAGCTATGTTCATATCAGCATTATTTGTAATAGCCAGAACCTGGAAACAACCTGGATGCCCTTCAACTGAAGAATGGATAAAGAAAATATGGTACATATACAAAATGGAGTACTACTTAGCAGAGAGAAACAATGACATCATGCAGTTTGCAGGCAAATGGATGGATCTAGAAAAAATCATCCTGAGTTAGGTAACCCAGACTCAGAAGGACAAACTTGGTATGTACTCACTCATAGGAGCATACTAGATGTAAAACAAAGATGACTAGACTCCTACACAACTCCAGGGAGGCTACCTAGAAAATGGGACCCTAGGAAAGACACAGGGATCACCCAATGACAGAGAAATGGATGAGATCTACATGAACAACCTGGACAACAGTGGGAGTAATGAAGGGCAAGGTTTTAGGGAAACCTAAGGGGAGCAGGGGATCCCAGCTGGATCAAGAACATAAAGGGAGAACAAGGAATAACAGACCATGATAAATGAAGACCACATGAGAACAGGAATAGGTAGAGTGCTGGAAAGGTCCCCAGAAATCAACAATGATATATCCTCTGTAGACTACTGGCAATGGTCGAGAGAAAGCCTGATCTGACCTAGTCTTGTGATCAGATGGCCAAACACCCTAACAATCGTCTTGGAACTCTCATCCAATAACTGATGGAAGTAGATGCAGAGATCCTCAACCAGGCCCAATTTGAGCTCCAGGTGTCCAATTGTCAAGGAAGAGGAGGGACTGTAAGAGTGTGAATTTTTGAGACCAAGATTGGAAAAAGGACAGGGACAAATAGCCAATTGAATGGAAGCACATGAATTATGAACCAATGGCTGTGGAGCCCCCAGCTGGATCAGGCCCTCTGGATAAGTGAGACAATTGAATAGCTTGAACTGCTTGGGAGGCATCCAGGCTGTGGGACCGGGACCTGTCCTTAGTGCATGAGCTGGCTGTTTGGAACCTTGGGCTTACACAGAGACACTTTGCTCAGCCAGGAAGGAGGGGACTGGACCTGCCTGTACTGAATCCACCAGGTTTAAATGAATCCCCAGGGGAGTCTTGGCCCTGGAGGAGATGGGAATGGAGGGGAGGGGAGGGGAGGGGATGGGGGAAAGGTGGGGGGGGGGGTGGGAGGGGGCAGGACAGGGGAACCCATGGCTGGTGTGTAAAATTAAAACACAAATACATAATAAAAACACTGTATACATAATAAATACATAAATTTTTTTTAAAAAGGGATTCTTGTTATTATCTGTCCCCTCTGGCTTTATGCTCTTCCTGTCTCCTCCTCCACAGGGTTCCCTGAGCTATGACAGGAGAGAGTTGATGGAGTCATCCCATTTAAGACTAGTGTTCCAAGGTCTCTCACTCTCTAAACAGCCTCTCATTATTCTCTCTCTCTCTCTCTCTCTCTCTCTCTCTCTCTCTCTCTCTCTCTCTCTCTGTGGTTGTATGTGTGTCTGTGTATGCACACGAGAATTGTGCCATGATGTTCAGGAGAGTGCAGAGGATTTCCTAGCCACTATTCCTGCTGGGCATTGAACTTGTATATTCTATAATAGCAAGGCACACTGGAAACCTCTGACCTTCCCTCCATGCCCTTTAATCCTTCCTTTCTAAAACTCTACAGATTCTTGAGAACCAACTGTGACATCCCCCTCCCTGACACATTTTTCAAATTGTTTTTAGAAATGAATTAGTGCATCCCATGCTGGCCTCAAACTTTCTATATAGCCAAAGATGACCTTGAATTTCTGAGCCTTTCACTCAAACCCTCATATTCTGGAAAGGCAGGCTTGTCCCAACATGTCTAGATCACAAAACCTATGGTTTTGTAAATGCCAAGCAAGGACTTTACTTCCTGATTTACAGGTACAGAAATGCTTTCAATTTTTTGTTTTGTTTTTTCAAGACAGGGTTTCTCTGTGAAGTTTTGGTACCTGTCCTGGATCTCACTCTGTAGACCAGGCTGTCCTCCAACTCACAGAGATCTGCCTGACTCTGCCTGTGAGTGCTGGGATTAAAGGCATGGCCCACCACTGCCTGGTGTTTTCCAAAATATTAATGGATACAATCCATCCTCCTGCCTCACCCTTTTGAGTAGCTGCTACTTCAGTTGAATGACAGAGTGGCCAGTTCAGGCCTAGAGCTCTAGAACATATTCCCGACTGACAAGGTGTTTTTCCCAGAGCCAACTGACAAAAATAATTTTAAATTATTTTTATATTTATTTTCAGTAACAGATTAAACTACAAACCTACTCAAACTCAGACTTCCTTTGTCACATGAATCAAGTTGATGATTGACATATGATGATTCATAACAGTAATCCAAAGAAGAAGGATGCTGAGGCAGGAGGATGACTAGGAGTTAGAGTTCCAAAACAACTGTAGCTTTAGAGCAAGACCCAGACCCTATAAATAATTCAAAACTAAGTAATAAATAAGCAAATAAACGAACAAATCAACAAATTAGTGTTTGTAGTAAATTAACAAGAGGAATGGTTATATTGATCCAAGGTATTTCAGGGGCAGTGTGTGCATTTTCACAAGGAGTTCTGATTCAATCAACGAAATGATTGAATGTTGTCTACAGAATTAAAACTTGAGACTGAACCGTCCAATCAAATTGCAGGGTTGGATTGGAAGTTGGAACTGCAAAAGGGAGGGTGAACAGAAAGTTTTATAAAGGTTTCAGGAGAGCCATGGAAGATACTCAGAGACCTGGAGCCTGTAGGGAGTGCCTGGCTCAGTTGGGATAAAGAGACTGTGGTCAGTGCTCAGAACTGGTGAGTAATTGTCCACCCTTGGGTCATGCAGTTTGATATAGGGACCTTTAGACCCAAGATGGGACAGGAAACTTTCATTTCTGTCTCTTCAGATGAACACATTGAAGACAATAAGTATAAGTCTAAATGACAATTTTACCTCCATCTCAAATGTCTTTGTATAATAGTTTATTGATTTCATTATGGTTGTTGATTGTTTTGAGACAAGGGTTGTCTATGTTGTTCATGCTGTTCTAGAACTGTCCTTGTAGTTCTGGCAAGGCTGGAAATCCAGATCCTCCGGACTCAAGGTGCTGAGGTTACCAACTAGCATGTTCCCTCATACTGTGGGATGTTCATGTTACTTTTTTATTTGTTTTTGTGGAGCAAGGGCTCGTGTGGACCTGTAGACAACATGTTTTTGACTCTTTGGCAGTTCCTCTCCCAAAGCCTCCTTCTTTGGGAGGTGTTTATTCATTACTCACCTCAGTGTAACAATTCTGTTTATGGAAACCAGTATACAGGCACAGGAGGGATATTATTAATGATGGGGCAAAGGACATGTTCCTCTTTACTGCCAACAGACCCATGACGGGTCCACTTGTTAAATGTACCGCATCAATGATATCTTGTGCAATGTCATGTAACAAATAAGACCCTATAGGCCTGTCTTCTGGCCTTGAGTGTATCTACAAGCTCAGAACAAAGTTGAGGGAATCTCCTCTTAGTTGGTGCCTCATTCCTGAAGGCATGTCTGGTCATTCAACTCATCCTCCTGTTAGGGAACAATCTTTTTGGGCACTGTTTAGATGTGTCTTTGCCAAGGCTCCTTCTGATTGGTTTAATAAAAAGGAGCAGACTGACCTGTAGCTAGGCAGGAGGTATAGGTGGGACAGTAAGACACAAAGGACACAAAGGAAGAGAAAAGGTGGAGTTTCAGGAGTCTCAAGAGCAGACACAGAGAGAAACAAGATGAACATTCTGTGTTGAAAGTAGGTGCCAACCCATGGCAGAATGCAGATAAGAAATACAGGTTAATTTAAAATGTAAGAGTTAGCTAGTAATAAGCCTGATCTCTGGGCCATGCATTTGTAATTAATAACAAGACTTAGTCTGGTTATTGGGGAGTGGCTTCTGGGACACAGAGAAACTCTGCCTAAATCTTCCAGCATTCTTTGTCACTTCCAGATCTCCACTGCATTCTTAGACTACCTCTAGAATGAGTATGCTTACCTACATCCTTCAATCATGGCTCATGTCTAAAGAGTCCCAAACCAAGGCTACTTCCAAGGGACCACACAGTTTTTAGACAGATAGTAAAATTGCAGTATTTACTAAGTATGACTACTGGAATTTTGAGGTTATCCAATTATTCAGGGGGAATCAAGGTACTTTCTTGGGGTTCTTAGTATCATTAATAAAAGAATTTAATAATAGGTCAAATAGAAGCTCAAGGACATTTTTATTAGAGTTTAGAAGGAAAACTCCACAACAGACAAAATGTAAATCTTGGCATATACTTGGAGGAGGAGGAAGGAAGAAAGAAGGAAAACATGACCATGCCACATAAATTGGCTTGAAGGTCAGACATGGGGTAGACAAGCAGCTAATGGTGGGAAGGGAGGGTCTAAAGAAAGAATAAGGAAGTGTTCAGGGAAAGTCTGAAATGTTAAGGAAAACATGGTTAGAAAAGAGATTGAAAGAGGACCATGAAAAATATTCAGAAAAGCAAGCAGACTCACAAGCTTTACAGCTGTGGCCCAGTGAACTACTGCCCCAGGGTTGGAGGATTCTGGGAAGGAAAAGTTGAGTATCTCATTAAAGGAATAACCATTGGCCCAGCTCTTTAGCATGGCTTGCCTTCCCAGGGGCGGTTCTTTGGTCAAGCTAGAATGTTAGGTCTCTATTTGGGCCAGAGATTCTATTCTGTTGACCAGGAAATTTTTACTCTAATATTGCAGTGGTAGGTAACATTTAGGGTGTGCTTTGATGATTTATGCTCTCACTTTGCTCACATCTAAAAGAACCTTTGACTAGTTGATTCACCCCAAGCTTACCTTCCAGCCTTAGGAGTCCACACACTCATTTTCTAGCTCAGTCCTATGTTGGTCATGGGGCTTTGTGTCAGTTGGCGGAAGGCTGAGATAAGAAGCAGGGTTAGCTTTGGGACCCTTTGGTTAGAGTATAGACAACAACCATGCTGTCATTTTTGCCTTTAGCAAAATGTAGCACTGCAGCTCTCCCTCAGGCCCTCGAAGTTTGGATGAATGCTTCCAGCCAACTACTCAGATTGTACAGCATGTTCCAAGCTTGCAGGACACATATGCATTTTTGTTATTAATTTACAATGACTAAAGTATTGCCTCCTCGCCCCCCACAAAAAAAAGCCCTCAGAATTTGGCCAAAGTTTTCCCCAAAATTTCACAAATTCTCCACATTGCAGTGGAGGGGTGATTTTAAGATTCAAGGGCAGCCCAGCGGCTGCAGTTTGGTTTGGATGACAGTCCAGAACACACAGACAATGGAGAAGGTGGAAAGAAAGTTGGAAAACTTCCTCAATTGTAGTCTTCCTTGGAATTTCATTGTTCCTTAGGCCTCAGAGGAATATCAAGGTCCCTGTCAGTCAGTAGGCTTTGGAACTGGCCAGAGTTTCCAGAAGTCTCATGTCTACATAGAAAGTTGAACCTCTGCCCTGCCTGTCACAAGGCCCCACAGCAACTGGAGATGGACAAGCCAGCCTCAGTGAGCTGACAGGGGACTGCTCACTCAGTTAGCAGGTCCCACACTCTTCAGAGTGTCTAAAAAGTACTTAGAGGGTCAGAGGGAAACATCCATTTCACTAATCCACCAGCAGTAGCTGGATGATAACAGGGAACATATAAATTAGGAAGGATGCTTGGCTTTTAACAGGCAGGAAACACAAGAGAAAAACTCAACCTACAAAACCACAAACAAAACAAATTCAAGGACATGAATCCAGGTTGCCTTACCTGTGGCCGAGTTAATCCTGTTCACCCTGGTTTACACTCCCACCTGTAACTGCAATTGACGTTTTCAATTTCATTCACTTCCATGAAGTGCGTGTCCATACATAAGGTTATCACAATGATAGAATGTGGAGAAAGGGCTTCAGTTTAAACAACTATCATCCAGAAAGGGTGGCTGGATATTTTGTAAATGGAAGTTTGGGAGTTGATTCCAGCTGTGGACTCTAAAGGGTAAAATTGTTAAGCAAAATAAAAGATGTTTTTTCTTAACATGTGGTTGCTTACCGGGGATGTCAGTTGTTCCTGACAGACAGGACACCCACGCCCTGGAAGAGCCCTCACTGAAATCAGTGCACAGCTCTTTGCTCACTGTCAGTCTTACTTCTTAGGAGGTGGAGGCAGCAAGGGAAGGACATACAGATGAAGCAAGTGTGTGTGTGTGTGTGTGTGTGTGTGTGTGTGTGTGTGTGTGTGTGTGTGTGTGTTGTGATGATTCACTCTCGAAACCAGGAATGGCACCTGCCATTTAGTACAGAGTGCCTTAGAAATGCTAATTTTACTATTGAATAATATAATAGGTCTTCGCTTACTTGAACTTTTGACAATTACTCCCCATCTAATTTCAGAAGGAGCACAAAGGAAAACCGTTTTTTAGGTTGGCACCTGGCAGTGGACAATGGACTGGTATTAATCTCCTTAAAGGGAGGAGCTGATGGTAGCCCATGGACATATTTCCTTCATTTGTCTTGTCTCTTCTGGGAGCCTGGTTTCAGGCTCCCATCTCCCTGATCTTCATGAGGAGGACTGATGAGCCGGATGTTCTAACAATTATGCCACTTACAACTGGATGCCAGCAGAGGACTGTAGACTGAACTTTGGGTTGCCTGTGGCATTTCTGGAAGACCAGAAGAACAGCATGAGGAGCTGAAGAGTAATCCCAGCTCTCTAGAATGTCTGTGTCCCAGCCCTGATGTCACATTACAAGATGTTGATATTCTTTTCATCTGCAAGTGTAATAATTATGACACTCAGACTGCAGCCAGCCTGGCACAAATGAAGACATTCTAAAGAGACACTTGTGTCCCCCAATCTATCAAACTGTATAAACAATTGTCCCCCAAAGAAATGGTATTTTCTCCAGCAATTTCATGCCAGAAGAAGGGAAGAGCACCAGACAGAGGGGGTTCTTGTCTCCTGGAAAGAGACTTGAGGTGGTTCTAAAAACACCTCAGAGCACCTCACAGGAGGAGATGGGAGCACACCAGATAACGATGGGTCAATGGTGGGCAGGGTTGTTCCTTGACTTGGACTGCTTGGATGTACATGTCCTTGGCTCTCTATTTAAGTTTTGATCTCACTTCAGGACCCTGAAGGTGGTCTTGAGGGGTTCTATATGGCCACACAGAATAAATTGCTCCTTTCTGGTCTCCACTATAAATCTGGCTCCTTCAATAAGCTTCTTGAGGACAAGTCGTTGGACCTGTCTTGGGGCACAGGTTGTGACCCCTAGGTCTAATAACAATGTGATTTAATTATACTGGAATTAGTCATAGAGATAGCAGGACCAAATCTTTTAAAAATGATTTGACATTTATTTATTTTGTGTATGTGTGTGTATATGTTTGTGTCTTGGTGTGTAATATGGAGGATGGCAGAGCTAGTTGTCTCTTTCTACCGTGTGGGTCAGGGATTGAGCTTAGGTTGTCAGACTTGGCCAATAGTTGTCTTTATTTGCTGAGCCATCTCTCATGCCCACAGGACAAAATCTTGATTCAGTCTTCTGCCGTCCATCTTTTCTTCATCTGGCTGCAAGCCTAACTGGAGGGATTACGTTTGGTCCTGGGAATCACTTGCATGTGGTGCTTTGCAGTGAGAAGTGTGGGAGACATAAAAAGAGAAAACACAGGGGCAAAAGCTTCTCAGCGTCCACGCATAGGAACCATCTGGGAAATGAAAACTGCAGGGATTTAATTTCAGGGTTAGCTATCAAACTCAAACGCTAGTGAGAATTCTGGCTTGGCAGGCGAGAGCCTGATCTTCTGAATTTGGCTATTCACAGGAAGGATTCACAGGATTTACTTGTCTGCAGCTCTGGGGAGAAACTCCTAGGGATTTGACTAAAAAGGAGGGCAAGAGGGGGAATGTGAGCTGAACTTTCTTCAATTTGAACACATTTCCCCAAGAGGCCACCAGAGGGCGGTAAAGAATGTCTTTGTAGTCACAGCCTTGTGAAGTTTACCTAAAATCTCTCTACAGGTGGGAAGCAGATGACATCTGGATTGAGGGAAAGCAGGATTGTTGCCTTTAAGGAATATCCTAAATGGGGAGATGGATGGGAGTTAGATGGTCACACCAGTGATGGCTATGGAGGTCATAGATAACGTGTGTGGCAGCACATCCGAAGGAAGCTGATCCAGGCTGACTGGTGTGGAAGGCCTCTCTGAGGAAGCAATCCTTGAGAAACCCCAGCCTGCAGAGATACTGTGTTGCATTTAAAAGGGGTACCAGAGGATAGAGGAAGGCAGCTTTTAAGCTGTCTAGTCTAGGTAAAACTTGATCTAAGACTAGGGTGTGGTAAAGCTGCAAAGTAAGGAGTGGGGAAGAGGAATGTGTAAGGAAATGGTCTTCAGATTTTTGTGACAGACGAGAGAGAGATGGAGCTAGTGGTGAGAGAAATCTCTAAATGATTCCAGTTTTCAACTTTGCACAATTAAACAAGTTGTGGACATCCTCAGTGTGGGGCATACTAGAATTAGGCCTGACTGGAATTCAGTCATTGATTTGGTCCTTGACATTGAGTTCTGGGTAGCTTCATAAAATCCAGAGCAGGGATAGTATGGTCACTGGGATGCAGTGGGATGCGGTGACCATGGGATGGAAGACAGAATGGGACCAAACGCTTCCATGGCAGTGAAGTCTGTAGCCTCAGTTGTTTCTTGGGAAGATAGTCTACAGTGTCTGAAAGGGGGTCAAGAAAAGTTAGATACTGAGAGGGTGGAGAGAAGGGTGAACCGGAAAGCAAGTCCACGAAGGCCAGAGCGGAAGAAGGAACCTGACGTGTGGTGGTCTGAGTGCCAAGGGAGAGAGTTTAGCTGTGGACTAATGGTTTCCCAGACACTATTGGGTTCCCTAAAAGAAGCATGAACTACCAACTCTCCTTGACAGCTCTTTACCCTTTTCTGCACCCACACTCCCTTCCAGTGGCCATGCAGTTATATTCGAACCAAACTGGGTCAGAGGTTTACTTTTTCTTTTGCATGACTGGCTAAGCATCATGACCATAGGTAGTAACACATTGTGTATACCAGATTTGCTAAAAGGGTCGACTTTAAAGGTTCTCAGCTCAAAGAATGCTGAATATGATAGGTGGTGTATGTGTTCATTAGCTTGATTTAATCAGCCCATAATGTATACATGTATCATGTGATCGCAATTATAAACTATATCTATGTACAATTATTTTTCTGTCACCGTGAAAAAAAATGTGAGAGAAAGTGACAAGTTAGACCACAGGAGACCCAGCATGTCTCTTCATCCTTCGTCTGGGCATCTGCTGTCACTGTGACAAGAATACATGCTGAATACCATTTGATTTCCTCTAAACAAGAGGCACATTGGAGAGTTCTGAACCAAACAAATGGCCTGGCTTAATGCCAAACTCAGCCGAGCCAGCTGAACCACAGTTGACCTAAAGACAAGTGGACGAGAGAGAAATGTTTGTGTTGCAAACCATTAAATGCAACCAGCATTGTCTTAGAAGCAGCAGCAGCTTGATTTGCTTTATGGATGGTCTTTGACAACCTTCTGGCAGCCGTGATTGGGAAGAGGTCTGGCTTTGGATGGTGCTTCAGAGTAAGGAAGGCACTGGAAAAGGTAGTCAGAAAGTGAGCAGGTAGAAGCCTCTTTAAAGATTGTGATTTTTTTTTTGAGATGTAATAGACTGGCATGTGTTTGAATGGGGTGCGATAGAACTAACTGAGAGGGAGGGCTTGATTATTTAGAAAGAACAGTTGATGTCATGTGGTGTCTCTGATGGTGGGGGTGGGGTGATTTTAAACACAGGTGAAGCTGGACTGAGGTGGCCCACACCTTGAATTCCAGCACTTAGGAAGCAGAGGCAGGCAGATCTCTGTGAGTTCAAGGCCAGCCTGGTCTACAAAGTGAATTCCAGGGAAGGTGCAAAGCTACACAGAGAAACCCTGTCTCAAAAAACCATAAAACGCAGGTGAAGAGATTGGCCTTGGTGGGAAAGAGGGAAGTGTGCCAGTGCCAATCCAGCAAAAGAATTGGCAAGGAGGGGAGGAGTTTCAAGTAGATGTAGGGATTTGGTCACCCCCTTTCTGGAGTAAAGAGGGAAACAGGAAATATTGCCAATACAAACTAAGACAGAAACCACATCAAATGATGTGGATGATGAACACTGGCTGCAACAGAGGAGTATCTTTCAAATGTTTCATCTCAGAGTTTGGTTTTGGGGTCACTGCAAGGGGCAAATGTGAACACCTGTAAAATATTTCTGGGAGAATCTCGAGAAATGCCATGCGGAGAGAAATATCATGTTCATAAACTGGACAACTCAGTAGTCACAGGTCAAGTCTCCACACACTGACCCACAAACTTGATGCCATTCTAATCAAAATCCTCTCTGGGGCAGAAACTGACAAGGTGATTCTAAATTTCCTGTGGGAGAGATTGCAGTTGAACTTGAATTAGACAACACAGTTTTTCAGAATACAAACCTTAAAGGTTCATGATACATAATTTTAAAATTTACATTAAGCCTCACCACTCAAGGCCACTGTAGCATCAGGAAGAAGGAAAACACATAGATGCATGAAATATGAGAGAGCCACAAATAGACTCAGACACACAGTCATTTTCCCTTCTGACAGCTTAACTAAATGAGAAAATGATTTAAGGTTTATTTCTCCTGTAAACAGGTAAATCTCAACTATGGACCCATGAATCTCAACAACTGTGTCCTTTAGGGAAACATAAATTGCGATTATGAAAGTTATTTAAATGTCTAAAGTCTGAAGTCTCCCCTTGCCAGGATGTTTTACCTGAGCTCATGAAGTTGAGCCACCACGGACAAAATGCCCTGCCTGAAACTGTGAGTCAAAGTGAGTCTTCCCTCAGTCTCCTAGTTCTCTCTGGTAGTCCGACAGAGATGCCCAAAAGTGACTATTGCAACATGTAAAGGCCTTTCTTGGGTTCCATGACTCATCCTAGCAAATCAGCAAACCTGGTGTTGGCAAAGTTATGAAACAGCTGAAACACTTGCATTTGGGCAGCTGCAAACTGATGCACTGCTCATGGAAAATAGTCTATTAGATTTGTATAAAGTTAAGCATGCATACTCCACGTGATGCAGAAATTCCACTTCTGAGTACTCAATGGAGAGCAAATTTCTCTTTTACCAGACAGAAGCAAGAATGTGTTTGTACACAGACTGCTGCATGTGTTTGCTCTGAAGTTTCTTTTATCACAGCCCAAACTGAAAACAATTCAGATATCTATCATCTGGTGGACAAATAAACCAGTTGTGGTATATGCATTCGATAGAACAATATTAACAATGGGAAAGAAACTGGGAATCCATTCATTAACGTGAAGTATCTCCAAACCACTATCAAAGAAAAAATAAGTCAGACAAAAGACCGAGGATAGTATGCTCCTTTTTATATGTGATTCTGGAAAACCAAACTACAGGAACAGGAAACGGGTTGGGCTCTTCCACACAACTTCCTTGACTGAACCCTTAAGGACTGTAAGTTTTAGTGTATCTAGACTACAGTTGGGTTAAGCTGACGTAGGAGAAGAGAAGCCCCCCTGAGAGTTCTCATCTGTTAGGATGGATGAATGCTGTCTCTGAACTGTTAGCAGCATCATAACTGCCTAGAGTGGGGGATGGCTTTCTGGGGTGTTGTTCATAGCAGTAGTTCTTGAATTCCAGCTCCTTTACCAAGAGAAAGAATTCTGGAATATGCATGAGACTCTCCATGGAGTTGTGAGCACTGAGATGGATCTTTCAGTGCTGAAAGGAGGTGTGGGAACATGCAAGACAAGAGAAACGAACCCACAGAACAGTGTCGAGGGGAAGCCAGCTGTGCCCTTGAGACAGAGCAGGAGAATCATCTCCTCCTGGGACTCTGGGTAGGTGGATCAGAGCATCATTCAGTCTGTTTCAGGTTTCTTGTGTTCTGCTAGGACATCGGTGTGCAGCTAGGCCTATGGCTCCTGGGTTCAGCCTCCCAGAGCAATCCTTTTCTTTTGGTAAGCATCGCTTTGTGTTTTCCTGTCAACTCTATTTACTTTGACTTTTGATTAATTGGCATATGTGTAAGTAGATGTATGCATGCAGTCATGAGTACCTAAATCCTGTCTTAACAATCTACAGTTGTTCCCTTCAAACCTTCCTGAAGACTCTCTATTAATTGGTTCAACAACAAGTTCTCTGGCAGCTAATTATGACTTAGTCCTGGTTCTAAGTCAGTTGAGTGCTCTAACGTTATGGTAACTTCCGAGGAAAGGGTGCTGCTATGCTAGGAAAAGATGGTTTAGGCCTCTCACGGGTCTCATTTCCTCCCTTTCTACAATTACGCACAGCCTTCAGGCCTCACAGCTCTGCAGCAGCCCAGACCCCCGCATGGGACTGAACTATGAACAATAGATGTGTTGCCCACCTTTCTCTAACACAGACAGGATGCCCCCACCCTTCCCTTATCTGCAGCTTTTATTTTTAGCCTTTTAAATGGATACTTAAAAACCATACATATTTTGAGGGAAGCACATGCTATGTTTTGATCATGTATACACTGTGTCAAATTCAAATCAGGATAAGTTCATTTTTTGCCTGAAGCATTTATCATCTCCTTGTGAAAAATATTCAAAATGCTTTTGGCTTTTAAAACAATATACAGTATATTACCTTGATCCATTGTCATGTCACCAGGAGCGCAGCTCAGTGTTGCTGACTGCAGAGCCTGAATCCCTCTCACAGCCTCACATGCCTTCAGTAGCCTCAGTGTCGTGGCAGTGCAGCCTGAGCATCCCTGCAGAGCCTCAGACACCCAATATTTGCAATCCAAGGAGTCCGTCAGAGCCTCAGACACCTCCACTAGAGTAGAGCTGGGATTCTTGACTTGCCACAGAAAAGAATTTCTTCATGAGTCAGACCAAAGCAAAGTCAGCAATTTTACTGTTGAGGAGAAAGGATGGACATGTGTAAGGAGGTCGAGTGAGGGAGAGGGTCCATCTAAGGGCTTCAGGAGCAGCTATGTTAGTCATTTGGGGGATTTGAAATTACATTGTTTGAAGGAGATGATCTATAACTGAGGCCGATGAAGAAGAAAATGCTTCAGTCTCCTTCTCTCTTATTGCAAGATATATTTTTGTTATTGTTTGTTAAATGAAATTATAGGTGATTTATGAGAGTATAGGGAAGACACATACAAGGAAGAAATGTGAATAGGATAAAACATTCATCAAAATAATATATACAGTGGCTTTGCTTTATCTAGTTCAAGCAAAGAGGTAAAAGCATGTATTTTTATCCCAAATATGGTTCCCTAGTCATATTAATAAGCCTGTAGGGTTGTTAGGAAGTATAATTTCTACATACAGTTTCTGTGTAGGGCGACCTCTAGTCAACTATGCCAAAACTCAGCTCAGTCAGCAAGAGACATAACTCAGGTCTCGTCAGGTGAGGGTCAGGGGCTCTTTCCCTTTCCCAGGTCCCCTTAAGTCCCTTCCAACCTCACCATATCCTCTGGCTTTGACTGGCTCTGAAGAGGAGAGCAGGTAAAGGGGCTGAAATCAGAAAATAGATTTGATTGTATTCTGAGTCTAACGTCATGATTAAGAACATCCACTTAGGAGTCTGGTGAGCCTGGCTTCAGATTCTGGCTTGCCTTTGACTAGTTACACAGACAAAGGCAAGACGTGTCTGTCTGCCTGTCTGTTTCTACTGATGATCTCTGCTTCCCAGAGATGGTAGTGTTAGAGCAATGGTTCCTGGTGCCCACTTACTGTGCCTCATTTCTGCCAGCTGTGACAGGATGGTTAATAGTGGCTGCCTCATGAGAAATGGCAGCACTGATTATTGTAGGATCCTGGATTTTTGTTGAGCTATATGCTGTAATAAAACTAAAGCCTGATTCCTGAGCTCCAAACACTGAGGTGTAAAAAGCACTAGGTTTTAGTGCTTGATGACACTGTATATTCCCTTTGCATATTTGTAATAAAAATGTAAAGTATAG